>NW_026636449.1:0-230 GCF_028554395.1 Pezoporus wallicus | reverse complement strand
AACAATTGCTGGTCATTCTTATCTTATTTTTGCCCATTTCTTACCAGTTTTAAGCCATTTTATGGCAATTTCTGAACTATTTATGGAAGTTTCTAGCCTGGTTTAAGCTTTTCTTAGCTATTTCTAAACTGGCTTGAGCTATTTCTAACCCTTTTTTGCCCAGTTCTAACACTTTTTAAGTCATTTTGGCCATTCCCAAACCCTTTCTGTCCAGTTCTTACCAATTTTTT
>NW_026636448.1:0-2282 GCF_028554395.1 Pezoporus wallicus | reverse complement strand
GGATTGTGGCTTTCCTGTCATCCCTCATTTCTAAGCAGCAATTTGTTCTGGAAACTTCTGTTTGCAATGCTTCTACCAGGGCAAAACATTAGACCTTCCCTGATCATTTCCCGGCAGGTTGTGTCCCATGAAATCAGTTGCTCATATTATGCTACCAAGCACTACAGCTCTTTTATTCTTTTTCCTTTAGCAGCTCTTCCATGCGTCATCTGTTCCCTTTTCCTATTTGGCTGTTTCTAAACATTCAAGATCAAATCCTGTTCTTAGCTAGAGCTGCACACTGGGGTGGTGGCAACATGTTGATGTAAGGCCCCCAGGACACCTTCGAGCGGGTGTTCACGGCCCCGGCGCTCCGCTCCCTGCCCTGGTTCGTGCTGGCCGGGAACCACGACCACGCCGGCAACGTCTCGGCTCAGATCGCCTATGGGCAGCGCTCCCCCCGCTGGTACCGGTCCCAGACCCCCCCCATGGTGTCCCTATGGTGTCCCCATGGTGTCCCCAAGGTGTCCCTATGGTGTCCCTATGGTGTCCCTATGGTGTCCCCATGGTGTCCCCATGGTGTCCCTATGGTGTCCCTATGGTGTCCCTATGGTGTCCCTATGGTGTCCCCAAGGTGTCCCTATGGTGTCCCTATGGTGTCCCTATGGTGTCCCTATGGTGTCCCCAAGGTGTCCCCAAGGTGTCCCCATGGTGTCCCCAAGGTGTCCCTATGGTGTCCCCATGGTGTCCCCAACGTGTCCCTATGGTGTCCCCAAGGTGTCCCTATGGTGTCCCCAAGGTGTCCCTATGGTGTCCCTATGGTGTCCCTATAGTGTCCCCATGGTGTCCCCAAGGTGTCCCTATGGTGTCCCCATGGTGTCCCCAAGGTGTCCCTATGGTGTCCCCATGGTGTCCCCAAGGTGTCCCTATGGTGTCCCTATAGTGTCCCAATGGTGTCCCTATGGTGTCCCTATGGTGTCCCTATGGTGTCCCTATGGTGTCCCCATGGTGTCCCTATGGTGTCCCTATAGTGTCCCCATGGTGTCCCCAAGGTGTCCCTATGGTGTCCCTATGGTGTCCCTATGGTGTCCCTATGGTGTCCCTATGGTGTCCCTATGGTGTCCCTATGGTGTCCCCATGGTGTCCCAATGGTGTATCCCCACACTATCCCCACACTATCCCCACTATCCCCACGGTACTCCACACTATCCCCATGCTGCCCCACACTATCCCTCCCATACCCCAATGCCATCCCCACGCTGCCCCACACTATCCCTCCCATACCCCAATGCCATCCCCACGCTGCCCCACACTATCCCTACCATACCCCAATGCCATCCCCACGCTGCCCCACACTATCCCTACCATACCCCAATGCCATCCCCACGCTGCCCCACACTATCCCTACCATACCCCAATGCCATCCCCATGCTGCCCCACACTATCCCTACCATACCCCAATGCCATCCCCACGCTGCCCCACACTATCCCTACCATACCCCAATGCCATCCCCATGCTGCCCCACACTATCCCTACCATGCCCCAATGCCATCCCCATCCCCGCTGCCCCACACTATCCCTCCCATACCCCAATGCCATCCCCACGCTGCCCCACACTATCCCTCCCATACCCCAATGCCATCCCCACACACTATCCCTCCCATACCCCAATGCTGCCCCACACTATCCCTCCCATACCCCAATGCCATCCCCACGCTGCCCCACACTATCCCTCCCATACCCCAATGCCATCCCCACGCTGCCCCACACTATCCCTACCATGCCCCAATGCCATCCCCACGCTGCCCCACACTATCCCTCCCATACCCCAATGCCATCCCCACGCTGCCCCACACTATCCCTACCATACCCCAATGCCATCCCCACGCTGCCCCACACTATCCCTCCCATACCCCAATGCCATCCCCACGCTGCCCCACACTATCCCTCCCATACCCCAATGCCATCCCCACGCTGCCCCACACTATCCCTACCATACCCCAATGCCATCCCCACGCTGCCCCACTCTATCCCTACCCTACCCCAATGCCATCCCCACGCTGCCCCACACTATCCCTACCATACCCCAATGCCATCCCCACGCTGCCCCACACTATCCCTACCATACCCCAATGCCATCCCCACCCTGCCCCACACTATCCCTACCATACCCCAATGCCATCCCCACGCTGCCCCACACTATCCCTACCATACCCCAATGCCATCCCCACGCTGCCCCACACTATCCCTACCATACCCCAATGCCATCCCCACGCTGCCCCACACTATCCCTACCATACCC
>NW_026636447.1:0-23277 GCF_028554395.1 Pezoporus wallicus | reverse complement strand
TCGGGGCTCAGGTACTGGCACCTCGAGGAGATTCAGGTTTTGGGGGGAGGGTTTCTGGGGGGCTGTATGGGGTTTTGGGAGGGATGGGGGGGGCAAGATTTGGGCCAAATTTGAGGGGGGGGGGGGATGGGGGGGGCCTGTGACCTTTGGTGTCTCTCCCCAGCGAGGGCCGGGGTCAAGCACGCCTTATATGGAAGTGCGCGAGGCCTTGGAGCAGGTGAGGGTGGAGCTTAAAGTGATGGGCGGGGCCGTGGGCGAGGCCGGGGCAGCGGTGCTGGAGCTGGGTGAGTTGTCTGGGGGGTGGGATGGGGGGTAAAGGGGCGGGGTTACCGGTCACCTGACCTGAGGATCTGCACCCTTAGTTTCCTTGTAGAAGAGGCACTGGAGGCGGAGCTTAACGGCCAGGGGGTGGAGCGTCGCCGAGGGGCGGAGCTTCACGCTGGAGCTTAGAGAAGGGGCAGAGCCAGTGGGCTGCTGGGGGTGTGGCTTAAAGGGGGCAGGACTTCCCTTATAAGGTTCTGAGGGTGTGGCCCCAGGGCACTAGGGAAGGGGCGGGGCTACCGGTGGGTGGAGCCAACAGAGGGGCGGGGTTGCGTCCTCCCCCCATTCCCCGTTGTTCCATTGCAGGAAGGGGTACCCCAAAATCAGCCCTGACCTTGACCCCAACCCTGACCCTGATGCTCAGCCCCCTATGAAGACCCTCATCCAGGTAAATGGGGGGACTTGAGGGGCACATTTGGGGGTGCTTTAGGGCTCGGAGCTCCCCATTGATGTGGGATCCCCCCTTTGCACCTCCCAGGACTGCTGGGTGGATGTGGGGGGACTCTGGGACTCTCCACTCCTTGGCCTCCCGCCTGTCCCCGTTGAAGCTCCGGCTCCTCCAGCTGCCGGTGGAGATCCCGCAGCGCCTGGAGGGGGACCCCAAAGCCCAGCAGGCTGCCAGGTAAAACCCTGCACCCCAAAACACCTCCCTGAACCCCAAAACCACCCCTCTGCACCCCAAAACACCCACTTGCACTCCAAAACCATTCCCCCTGCACCCCAAAGCACACCCCCTGCATCTGAAAACACCCCCTCTGCACCCCAAAACCATCCCCCCTGCACCCCAAAACAATCCACTACATTTCAAACCACCTCCCCTGCACCCCAAAACCTTATCCCCTGCACCTCAGAACACACCCCCTGCACCCTAAAACCACCCCCATGCACCCCAGAACCCACACGGCACCGCAAAACAACCCCCCTGCACCCCAAAACCTCCCTATGGAGTCCCTCATGCACCCAAAACCCTCTCAAGGACCCCCTGAATGCGTCCTGCAGCCCGGTTTCCCCCCCTGCACCCCAAAACTGCCCCTGGGCACTCCCCCATGACCTTTTCCTCCCCACTCCTGAACCTCAGAACCCTTTAGGGATCTTCTCTGTACTTTAAACCCCACTGGGTTTCCTTCTGAAGTGGGTGCTGGGCTCATAGGGGTCCTTAAAGCCCCCCCAGATTCTCCCTAAACCCAGTGCTGGGACCTTTTGAGGTGCCCCCAATCCCTCCATGGTCCCTGCAGTCCTTTTATGGTCCCGTCCCCCCCAAAAAAGGGTTCTTGAACCCCTTTGGGCCTCCCAAACTCCCCTCAACGTTTGGCTTTGGGGCCCCGTTGCCCCCCAGGTTGATGCTGGAGGCCGCGGGGCTCTCAGGGGCTCGGGAGGCCCTGATCCAGCAGGTCCAGGAGCTACGGGGCAGCCCCATGGACTCCCCAGAAGCTGCCCTGGGGCCACTGAGGAGGCAGCTGCAGGAGGGGAAGCAGCGGCTGGTGGGTGCCAACGGGGGAATGTGGGGATTTGGGGGGGGTCCTGATGGGCTTGGGGGGGTCTGGGGGGTGGAATTTGATGGTTATGGGGAGGGGTTGGGGTCCCTAAAGGGTCCCAGCACCACTTTTTGGGAGGGATGAGGGATATCTGGGGGTCCTGGAGGGGGATTTTGGGTCTATAGGGGATGATCTGGGGCAGTTTGGGGCTTTAGGGGGGATTTGGGGGATTCAGCATTGCTGGGAGGGGGATCTGGGGTTCTGGATTGGTTTGGGGTGAAGGGAGAGGTTTTGGGGAGAAATATGGGGCGATATTTAAGGTGTTTGGGGGTCTTGAGGGGGTTTTTGGGTCCCTCCCATGGCTTTGGGGTCCCTCATTTCCTTGTGTCCCCCCTCCCCACCCCTTCCAGTCCCGCTGCTGGATCCAGCTCCAGGCTCTGGCCCCATCCAATGAGAAGCTCCGGGCGCAGCTGTGCCCCCTGCAGGCCCAGGTGAGTAACGAGGGGGAGGGAAGTGGGGCGGGGCTTAATGGTGAAGTGGGCGAGGCCTCAGAGCTTTGGCCACGCCCCTTTCAGTCCCGAGGAGCTGTGCGGCTCCCCCCAGGGCTGCAGGGGGAAGGGCAGCGGCTGCAGGAAGCGCTGAGCATGCTGGGAAAGGAGAGGGTGCCCCTCCCCCCGAGGTGAGTGAACTGGGGGGGGCGGATGGTGGTGGGGGAGGAGGGGAAAGGGCTGTGCTGACCCCTCCATTCTCCCTCTAGCCCCGCCCACAGCCCACTGCAGCCAATCAGACGTGCCCTAGGAATGGCAGAGAGTGAGGTAGGGGAGGGGCCATAAAGGGGGAGGGGAATTGGAAGGAGGGGCCATAGAGGGGGCAGGGGTCATAAAGAGGGGGAAGGCCATAAAGGGGGAAGGGCAATGCTAGAAGGGGACATAAAGGGGGGCGGGGCAATGGGAGGAGGGGACATAAAGGAGGGCGGGGCAATGGAAGGAGGGGACATAAAGGGGGGAAGGCAATGGGGCCGTTGCTCAGGGGTGTTTGTGCCTCAGCCCCCACAGGGGGCGCTGTTCGTGGCGGCAGAGCTGCAGGGGGAGCTGGAACAGCTGCAGGAGGTGAGGTCAGCACAAGGGGCGCGGTCAGCGCAAGGGGCGGGACCCGGGAAGCCCCGCCCACCCCGCGGTGAGTGAGGGGGACGAGCTGGGGGGTGAGGGTGTGGCCTGCGCTGACCCCGTCCCAGGTGCAGGAGCTGTCCATTCGGGTCCAGCAGTGCCTCGAGGGCTGGCCCCACCTCCAGGACGTCATCAGCCAATGGTGAGACGGCGAGGGTGGGTCCGTGAGCGGCCACGCACACCATGTGTGATGTCACATTCCCCCTTCCCCCCTCCTTCCTCTCCCATAGGTGGGAGCAGCCGGCTCAGTGGGTACCGGCCGCGCCCCCCAGCAACATCCCCTTCTCCCATTGGCTGAAGCGCTGGTCCCAGGCCACCCGTGCCCTAAACTTGCACCGCCCCCTCCCCTTAGCGCCGCCCACCAGCGACAAGGAAGGCCGTGACCAGAGCAAGCCCCACCCCTGAGCCTCGGTTTCATCAGATGCTCCTATTGGATGGGGTGCAGGAGGCAGGGCTTGGAGAGGGGTGTGGCCACAAGGCTGCGGTCCTGGAAGCAGAATAGAGTAAGTCCTATAGAAATAGAGCAGTAAATAAAGCAGGTCCTGTGTTAATTACATGTAAATGAGGTTGCACCCATGTTAATGAGATGCAAAGCAGATCTTGTGTTAATAAACTCGTCCCGCCTGCAGTAACAGCATGTCAACAAAGCAGAGCCTCCAATAACAATGCACAGATAACGTGTGGCCTACAGTAACACATAAATAAAGCAGGTCCTACAGTAACGAAAGTGTAAACAAAGCAGGTCCTGACATAATAAATTCCCTTGTAAAGCACGACTTACAATAACAGCCTGGGAATAAAGTAGGACCTACAGGAATATGTAAATTAGACAGGCTCTATGTTAATGACAGGTACATAAAAGTAGATCCTACATTAAGAACTTGTAAATAAGTTACTCAGTAAAGCAGGTCCTGACATAACAACCACCCCTGATACAGTAGGTCCTACAGGAATGAAACTGTAAATACAACATGTAAATAAAGTAGGCCCTACATTAATAACTCCCTCAAAAAAATGGGTCCTACAATAATACCTCCTCGATAAAGTAGGACCTACAATAAGGGCCCATAAATGAAGTAGGTCCTGCCCCAATACCCTGTCAATAGAGCAGATCCGACAGCAACCGTACATAAAATAGGTCCTACATTAATAAGTGAGTAAATACAGGAGGTCCTGGCACAGCACCATGTAAATACAGGAGGTCCTACAGTAAGAACGTGCAAATACGAGTGGCTCCATGTTAATGTCATGTAAATAAAGCAGGTCCTCCACTAAAAGGACACAAATTAAGTAGGCCCTCCATTAATAACATGTAAATAAGGAAGTGTCTGTGTTAGTAACATGTAAATAAGTTCAACCATACATGAACTGCGTGTGAGTAAAGCAGGTCCTACGCTAATTACATGTAAATAAGGGGGGAGGAACGATGATGGGATGAGAAATGGGGAGGGATGGAGGGAGAGGGGGAGAAATGGCAGGAATGTGGGGAATGGGGGTGGGAAAAAGGGGAGGGGGAATGGGGGGCATAAGGGGGGGAGGAGAAGAGGGGACAAATGGGGGGCAGGGGCAAGGAAAAGCCCCATATTCAGGGCCATGTGGGGGCAGCTAGGATTGGGTTAAATGGGGACACGAGTTGGGGAGCTCAGAGCTGATTGGCTGTTGCCTGGGCAACGGTCGCCAGAACGAGGCGGGGGGGGGTCAGGGTTGCCTGACGGCTCACTGGCCGTCACCTGGCAACGCGCGGGAAGCGGCACGCGGAGACCCCGTTGCCTAGCAACCAACCCGGAAGTGCGGTAAGCATCGCAGAACGGGGATGGAGAAAGGCCAAAATGCGGGGTAAGGGGGGAGAAGAGGCCTCGATTTCCTGTGAAATCTTTATTTATTGGTTAATTTTCCGATTCGGGCACCCAGGGGTGCCCCGGGAGTCGCTGCGGGGGGACCAGCCTCTGCCCAGCCGGCTCGGGGAGATCCCTCACGGGCTGCTCTTCCTCAGTGCCTTTGGTCCGGAGGTGGAGCATGCGAGGGGTCACAGCTCAACGTGGGCCATGGAACAGGGCGTCACGGCCACCTACGAGGAGTGGAGAGGGACCGACATTGGCACAGCAGAGAATCATGGAATCCCAGAGTGGGCTGGAAGGGACCTTAAAGCTCAGCCAGCTCCAACCCCCAAAGGCACGGGCAGGGACACCTTCCACTAGAGCAGCTTGCTCCACGGCCCTGTGTCTCTGTGCACTCCCAGGGCATCCTGGGGATACCCCTAGAGAATCCCAGAGAATGCCTGCAGCACCTCCAGAGCACCCCATGGACCCAGTCAGAGCTCCTGCATCACAATGACCTTGGGGACATGGAGACCACAGGGGTGGCTGATTCTGGAACTCCCCTTGTTCAGGTGTGTGAGGTCACAGAACCCCACGGAACCGTTCAGAGGAGGCACCGGGAGACAACAGCTGCCCCACGGAACACAAGCTACCGGTGGAGGAGGCAAGAGCAGCTCCTCTGGTGGTTCCCGTCTTGGTGTCTCGGAGCCGGTGCCGCCTGTGGACAGAGGAGCGTGGAAGGAGGTGGGTGGCGATGGCGATCTTGGGGTGCTGTAGGAGTTGCCAGAACACCTCAAGAGACTTCCCCAGAGTGGCTGCTTTGGACTCGGTGTGTGAGTTGGGCTGGCTGAGCCGGCAGCGGAGCGCTGCGGCTGCCGAGGGATGATCCTGGGATCTGCCCTCATTTCTTGTGGGGAGAGCAAGGGCCTGTGGGGATGGGACAAGGGGCCAGGCCAGGCCAGGCCAGGCAAGGCAAGGCAAGGGAAGACAAGGAAAGGCCAGGCCAAGCCATGCAAGGGAAGACCACACCAGGTCAGGCAAGGCAAGGCCAAGCAAGGCAAGGCTAGTCCAGGACTGGCCAGTCCATGCAAGGACAGGTAAAGCCCAGGCAAGGCCCATACAGTAGCAGCAGTGCAGGACAGGGAAGGGCAGGTAAGGCAAGGCCAGGACAGGTAAGGCCAGGCAAGGGCAGGCCGATCAAGGCCAGCTAGGGCAAGGCCAGGCCAGGTTAGGCCATGCATGGCAGGCTAGGCTAGGAAAGGCAAGGCCAGGCCATGCCAGTCTTGGTCATGCTATGCCAGGCATGGCCAGGCAAGGCCAGTCCAGGCAAGGCCAAGCAGGTCAAGGCCAGGCCTTGCCAATCAAGGCAATGCAAGGCCAGAAAAGGGCAGGGAAGGCAAGGCCAGGCCAGGCCAGGCAAGGATAGGCCAGGCAAGGCCAGGGAATTCAAGGCCAGGCCAGGACACGACAGGCCAGGCCAGGCAAGGGAATTCAAAGCAAGGCAAGGCTAGGTAAGGCAAGGCAATGAAAAGCATAGCAAGTCCAGAACAGGCAATGCAAGGCCAGGTAAGGCCAGGCAAGGCCAGACGAGGCAAGGCAATAGAAGGCAAGGCAAGTTAAAACGAGGCAAGGCAAGGCCAGGCCAGGAAATGGCAGGCCAGGCCAGGCTGGGCCAAGTCAGGCAATACAAGGCAAGGAAAAGAAAGGCAAGGCAATGCCAGGCAAGGCAAGGCAAGGCAAGACCAGTCCAGGACAGGCAACGCGAGGCCAGGTAAGGCCTGGTAAGGCAAGGCAAGGCAAGGAAAGGAAAGGCAAGTCCAGGACAGGGAATGCAAGGCCAGGCAACGTAAGGCCAGGCACGGCAAGGCCAGGCAAAGCCAGTCTAGGCAAGGCCATAGAAGGCAGGGCAAGGCAAGTTAAGGTAAGCCCAGGCCATTCAAGGTCAGGCAAGGCAAGGCCAGGCTATGCCAGGCCAGGCCAGGCCAGGCCAATCAAGGCTAGGCAAGGCAAGGCAATACAAGGCAAGGCAAGGCAAGGCCAGGCCAAGTCAAGCCATGCAAGGAAACTCAAGACCAGGCCAGGCAAGGCAAGGCAATGAAAGGCAAGGCAAGGCAAGGCAAGGTAAGGCCAGGCAAGGCAAGGCCAAGGTATGCAAGGCAAGTGCAGACCAGGCCAGGCAAGGCAAGGCAATGCAGGGCAATGCAAGACAAGGCAAGGCCATGCAAGGCAAGGAAGACCACTCCAGGACAGGCAATGCTATGCCAGGTAAGGCCAGATAAGGCTATGCAAGGCAATGCCAGGCAAGGCAAGGCAAGGCAAGGCAATGACAGGGAAGGCAAGGCAAGACAAGGCAAGGCAAAGCAAGGCAAGGCAAGGCAATGCCAGTCCAGGACAGGCAATGCAAGGCCAGCTAAAGCCAGGCAAGGCAAGGCAATACAAGGCAAGGCAAGTTAAAACAAGGCAAGGCAAGGCCAGGAGAGGCAATACCAGGTCAGGCCAGGCCAGGCCAGGCCAGGCCAGGCAAGTCAAGGTAAGGCTAGGCCAGGCACGGCAAGGTAAGGCTAGGCAAGGCAAGGCAAGGCCAAGCCAGGCAAGGCAAGGCAAGGCAAGACTAGACAAGGCAAGGCAACACAAGGTAAAGCAAGTCCAGGACAGGTACTGGAAGGCCTGGTAAGGCCAGGCCGGGCCAGGTCATACAAAATCAGGGCACTGCAAGGCCAGGCAAGGCAAGGCAATACAGGGCAAGGCAAGGCAAGACAAGGCCAGGACAAACTGGGACAGACCAGGCAAGGCAAGGCCAGGACAAACCTGGACAGAGCAGGCCAGGCAAGGCCAAGAAAAGCAAGGCAAAGCAAAGCAAGGCAAGGCAAGGCCAGTCCCGGACAGGCAATGAAAGGCCAGGTAAAGCCAGGCAAGACAAGGCAAGGCAAGGCAAGGCAAGGCAAGACAAGGCAAGGCCAGGCAAGGCAAGGCAAGGCAAGGCAAGGCAAGACAAAGCAAGGCAAAGCAAGGCCAAGCCAGACAAGGACAGGAAAGGGAAGGACAGGCAAAGCCAGGACAGACAAGGCCAGAGAAGTCCAGGATACGTAATGCCAGGCCAGATACAGCCAGGCCAGGCCAGGCCAGGCAACGCAAAGGAAATCAAGGCAAGGCAAGGCAAGTCCAGGACAGGAAAGGCAAGGCCAGGCCAGGCTAGACCAACTCATACAAAACCAGGCCATGCCAGGCCAGGCAAGGCAAGGCAAGGTAATACAAGGCAAGGCAAGGCAAGGCAAGGATAGCAAGGAGAGGCAAGTCAAGTCAAGGAAAGGTGAGGGAAAGCAAGACAAGGCAAGGCAAGGCAAGGCAAGTGCTGAACGTCCAATGCAAGTCCAGGTAAGGTCAGTCAAGGCCAGGCCAGGCCAGGATAGGCCAGGCGAGGCAAGGCAAGGAAAGGCAATACAAGGCAAGGCAAGGCAATGCAAGAAAGAACAGTCTAGGACAGGTAATGGAAGGCCAGTTAAGGCCTGCTAAGGCAAAATAAGGCAAGGCAATACAGGGCAAGGCTAGGCAAGGCAAGTCAAGGCAAAGCAAGGCCAGGCCAGGCAATGCCAGGAAAGGCAAGGCTAGGCCAGGCAAGTCAATTCAAAGCAAGGCAAGGCAGGGCAAGGCAAGGCAAACCAAGGCAAGGCAATACAGGGGAAGGCAAGGCCAGGAAAGGCAAGGTAAGGCCAGGCCATGAAGGCAAGGCCAGGCCAGGCAAGGAGGCAAGGCAAGCCAAGGCCATGCAAGGCAAGATAAGGCTAGGCAAGGCAAGGCCAGTCCAGGACTGGCCAGTGTATGCAAGGTCAGGGAAGGCCAGGCAAGGCAGGTAAGGCCATGTAAGGCCAGGTCAGGCAAGGAAAAGTAAGGCCAGTAAGGCAAGGCAAGGCAAGGCCAGTCCAGGACTGGACAGTATATGCAAGGCCAGGTAAGACAAGGTAAGGCCAGGCCAAACCAGGTAAGGCCAGGTCAGGCAAGGCCAGAGAAGGCCATGCAAGGCAAGGTAAGGCTAGGCCATGCAAGGCAAGTCATGTCAATGCAAGGCAAGGCAAGGCTAGTCAAGCCAAGGCAAGGCAAGGTAATACAAGGCAAGTCCAGGACAGTGAATGCAAGGCCAGGTAAGGCCAGGCAAGGCCAGATCAACCAGGCCTGCCCAGTTCATATAAAACCAGGCCAGGACAGGCAAGGCCAGGCAAGGCAATGCAATACAAGGGAAGGCAAAGCAAGGCTTGGCCAGGCCAGGCCAGACAAGGCAAGGCATGGCCAGGAGAAGCAATACCAGGCAAGGCAAGGCAAGGCCAGGCGGGCAAGGCCAGGCAAGGCAGGGCAAGGCAAGGAAAAACAAGGCAAAGCAATACAGGGGAAGGCAAGGCCAGGCAAGGCAAGGCAAGCCCAGGCTAGGGCAGGCCATGAAGGCAAGGCCAGGCCAGGCAAGACTAGGCAAGGCAATGCCAGGCAAGGCAAGGTAAGGCTAGGGAAGGACAGGCCAGGCAACCAAGGCAAGGCCAGGCACCCAAGGCAAAGCGAGGCAAGGCAAGGCGAGGCAAGGCAAGGCAAGGCAACAGAAGGTAAAGCAAGTCCAGGACAGGCAATGGAAGCCCTGGTAAGGCCAGGCCAGGCCAGGTCATACAAAATCAGGGCAACGCAAGGCAATACAAGGCAAGGCAAGACAAGGCCAGTCCAAGACAGGCAATGCAAGACCATGTAAGGCCAGCTAAGCCAAATCCAGGCCAGGCCATAAAGGCAAGGCCAGGCCTGGCCAGGCAAGGCAAGGCCAGGCCAGGCAAGCCAAGGCCAGACAAGGCAAGGCAAGGCAAGGGAACACAAGGGAAGGCAAGGACAGTCTAGGACAGGTAATGGAAGGCCAGTTAAGGCCTGGCAAGGCAATATAAGGCAAGGCAAGGCATGGCAAGGCTAGGCAAGGCAAGGCATGGCAAGGCAAGGCAAGGCAAGGCAAGGCAAGGCCAGGCAATGCCAGGAAAGGCAAGGGTAGACCAGGCAAGGCCAGGAAGGGACAGGAAAGTCCAGGCAAGGCAAGGCCTGGCCAGCCACGGCCAGGCAAGGGCAGGCAAGCTCAGGCCAATCAAGGCCAGCCAGGGCAAGGCCAGTCCAGGCTAGGCCATGCAAGGAAAGGCTAGGCACAGAAAGTCAAGGCAAGGCAAGGCAAGGCAAGGCAAAGCAACAGAAGGCCAGGCAAGGCCAGTTCAGGCAAGGCCAAGCAAGTCAAGGCCAGGCTAGGCCAGGCAAGGCAATTCAAAGCAAGGCAAGGCTAGGCAAGGCAAGGCAAGGCAAGGCAAGACAAGGCAAGGCCAGGCCATTCAAGGCAAGGCAAGGCCACGAGAAGCAAAGCCAGGCAAGGCAAGGCAAGGCCAGGCAAGGTCAGGCAAGACAAGGCAAGGCGAGGAAATGCAAGACAAGGCCAGGGAAAGGAAGGCAAGGCAAGGCAAGGGTAGTCCAGGACAGGCAATGCTAGCCCAGGTAAGGCAAGGTAAGGCTATGCAAGGCAAGGCAAGGTAAGGACAGTCTAGGACAGGTAATGCAAGGCCAGGTAAGGCCTGGTAAGTAAGGCAAGGCAAGGCAAGGCCAGGCAAGGCAGGGCAAAGCAAGGCAATGGAAGGCAAGGCAAGGCAATGCAGGGCCTCTCCAGGACAGGCAATGCTAGGCCAGGTAATGCAAGGCAAGGCAAGGCAAGGCCAGTCCAGGACAGGCAACAAAAGCCTGGTAAGGCAAGGCAAGGCAAGGCCAGGCCAGGGCAGGCCAGTCAAGGCAAGTCAGTCCAAGGCAAGTCCAAGGCAAGTCCAGGACAGGCAATGCAAGGCCAGGTAAGGCCAGGGAAGGCAACGCCAGGCCAGGCCTGGCTAGGAGAGGCAAGGCCTGTCCAGGACAGGAAATGCAAGGCCTGGTAAGGCCAGGTAAGCCAAGGCCAGGCCAGGCCATGAAGGCAGGGCCAGGCAAGGCAAGGCAAGGCAAGGCAAGGCAAGGCAAGGCAAGGCAAGGCAAGGCAAGGCAAGTTTAGGCAAGTCCAGGACCGGCAAGGGTAGGCTTGGAAAGGCCAGGAAAGGCCAGGCCAGGCCAGGCCAGGTCATACAAACCAGGGCAGGCCAGGCAAATCTAGGCAAGGCAAAGTAATACAAGGCAAGGCAAATCAAGACAAGGCCAGGCAAGGCAAGACAAGGCCAGGCGAGGCATGGCCAGGCAAGACAAGGCCAGGCAAGGCATGGCCAGGCAAGGAAAGGCCAGGCCATGCAAGGTCAGGCAAGGCAAGGCAAGGCAAGGTAAGGCTAGGCAAGGCAAGGCAAGGCCTGTCCAGGACAGGAAATGCAAGGCCTGGTAAGGCCAGGTAAGCCAAGGCCAGGCCAGGCCATGTAGGCAGGGCCAGGCCAGGTCAGGCCAGGCCAGGGAAGACTAGGCCAGAGAAGGCAAGGACAGGCAGGGCAAGTCAGTGCAATGCAAGGCAAGGCGTGGCTAGGCAAGGCAAGGCCAGGCCAAGCCATGCAAGGCAAATCCAGACCAGGACAAGCAAGGCAAGACAATGCAAGGCAAGGCCACGCCAGGCCAGGCCAGGCCAGGCCAATAAAGGCAAGGCAAGGAAAGGCAAGGCAAATGAAGGCCAGGCCTGGCAAGTCAAGGCAAATGAAGGCCAGGCCTGGCAAGTCAAGGCCAGGCCAGGCGAGGCAAGGACAATCAAGTCAAGGAAAGGAAAGGCAAGGCAAATGAAGGCCAGGCCAGGCAAGGCAAGTCAATGCCAGGCCAGGCAAAGACAATCAAGGCCAGGCCAAACCATGCAATGCAAATCCAGACCAGGCAAGGTCAAGCAAGGCAAGACAATGCAAGGCAAGGCCACGCCAATAAAGGCAAGGCAAGGAAAGGCAAGGCAAATGAAGGCCAGGCCAGGCAAAGCAAGTCAAGGCCAGGCCAGGCAAGGACAATCAAGGCAAGGCAAGGCAAGTCAAGGCAAGTCTAGGCCAGGCAAGGTCAGGCCAGGCAAGGCAAGCCAAAGCCAGGCAAGGCAAGGTAAGACAAGGCAAGGCAAGGCAAGGTAAGACAAGGCAAGGCAAGGCAAGGTAAGACAAGGCAAGGCAAGGCAAGGCAAGGATAGGTTAGGGAAGGCCAGGCAAGGCCAGGCCAATCAATGCTAAGCAATGCCAGGCAATGCAAGGCCAGACAAAGCAAAGTAAGACAAGGAAAAGCCAGGCCAGGCCAGGCCAGGCAAGGTAAGTCAGTGCAAGTCAAGGCTAGGGAAGGCAAGGCAAGGAAAGCCAGGCCAGGCCTGATAAGGCAAGTCAAGTCATAGCAAGGCCAGGCAAGGCAAGACAAGGCAATGAAAGGCAAGACAGAGACAGGCAATGCAAGGCCCGGTAATTCCAGGTAATTCAAGGACAGGCGAGGCCAGGCCAGGCCAGGCAATCCAATTCAGAGCAATGCAAGGGAGGGGAAGGGAATGCAAGGCCAGGCCATGCCAGGCCATGCCAGGCAATGCAAGGCCAGGTAAGGAAAGGCCAGGCTATGACATGCCAGGAAAGGCGAGGCTAGGCAAGGCCAGACAAGAGCAGGGAAGGCCAGGCCAGACCAGGCAATAAAAGGCCAGGTAAGAAAAGGCCAGGCCAGACGAGGCCAGAGAAGGTCAGGAAAGACAAGGCCAGGCCAGGTCAGGCCAGGCCAGGCCAATCCAGGCAAGGCCTGGACAGGCAAGGCATGGCAAGGCCAGGCCTGGGCAGGCCAGGCAAGGCAATTCAGTGCAATGCAAGTCAAGGGAAGGGAAGGGAAGGCAAGGCTGGGCCAGGCCAGGGAAGGTCTGGCAAGGCCAGGTAAGGCAATGCAAGGCAAGACAAGATAAGGCAAGTCCACGACAGGCAATGGAACCCCTGGTAATGCAAGGGAAGGCCAGGCCAGGAAAGGCCAGACCAGGTCATACAAAACCAGGGCACGCCAGGCAAGGCCAGCCAAGGCAAGGCAAGGCAAAGCAAGGCAAGGCAAGGGAAGGTAATGCAAGGCAACGCAAAGCAAGACTAGGCCAGGCAAGGCCAGTCAAGGCAAGGCAAGCGAAGACAAGGTAAGGCCAGGCCAGGCCAGGCAAGGCAAGGCCAGGCAAGGCAAGGCAAGGCAAGGCTACACAAGCCGAGGAAAGGCAAGGTAAGGCATGTCCAGGACAGGCAATGGAAGGCCTGGTAAGGCAAGAAAAGGCCAGCCCAGGAAAGGCCAGGCCAGGCCAGGCCAGGTCATACAAAATGAGGGCAGGCCAGACAAAGCCAGGCCAGGCAAGGCCAGGAAAGGCAAAGCAAGGCAAGGCAAGACAAGGCCAGTCCAAGACAGGCAATGCAAGACCATGTAAGGCCAGCTAAGCCAAGTCCAGGCCAGGCCATAAAGGCAAGGCCAGGCCTGGCCAGGCAAGGCAAGGCAAGGCCAGGCAAGCCAAGATAAGGCTAAGCAAGGCAAGGCCAGTCCAGGCAAGGCCAAGCAGGTCAAGGGCCAGGCCAGGCCAGTCCAGGCAAGGCCAAGCAGGCAAGGCCAGGAAAGGACACGGCAAGTCCAGGCCAGGCCAAACCAGGCCAGGCTTGGCAAGGCCAGGCAAGACAAGGCAAGGCAAGGCCTGGCCTGGCCAGGCCAGACAAGGGAAGGCCAGGCCAGGCAAGGCCACGACAGGCAAGGCTACGCAAGGCAGGGCAAAGCAAGGCAAAACAAGGCAAGGTAATATAGGTTAAGGCAAGGCCATGCATGGCCAGGTAAGGCAAGGTAAGCCCAGGCCAGGCCAGGCCATGAAGGCAAGGGCAGGCCAGGCAAGGCAAGGCAAGGCAAGGCCATGCAAGGCAAGGCAAGGCTAGGCAAGGCAAGGCAAGGCAAGGTAATACAAGGCAAGTCCAGGACAGTCAATGCAATGGCAGGTAAGGCCAGGCAAGGCCAGACCAACCAGGCCTGCCCAGTTCATATAAAACCAGGCCAGGCCAGGCCAGGCCAGGCAAGGCAAGGCAATGCCAGGCAAGGCAAGGTAAGGCTAGGGAGGACAGGCCAGGCAACCAAGGCAAGGCAAGGCAATGCCAGGCAAGGCTAGAGAAAGCAAGGCTGTTAGCGGCGAGGAGAAGCAAGACACGCCAACCCAATATGGGTGATAAGCAAGCTTCTACTTTAGTCGTGGAGCACATCGCTTATATCTGCGTGGTGTTAGCCACGCCTACTAGTCACAACACTATTGGTTAGTTCTACATGGCTTCCTTTACATTCTCTTCCCACATCCAGTTTCCGGTTACCTGTGAGGCCTACACTTTGCCTTGCTCGCACGAGGCTTCTAAGGATCCATGGCCTTGCTCTTGGAGCCATTCTGCAACACCTGACCTGGCCTTACCTGGCCTTGCCTGGCCTTACCTAGCCTTACCTGGCCTTGCATCGACTGGCCAGTCCTGGACTGGTCTTGCCTTGCCTAGCCTTACCTTGCCTTGTCTGGCTTTTTCTTGTCTAGTCTTACATTGCCTAGTCTGCCCCTTCCTCCCCTTACCTTGCCTGGCCTGGCCTTTCCTTCCCTTACCTTGCCTGTCCTGGCCTTGCCTTGCCTTGCCTGGTGTGGCCTGCCTGGCTTCCCTGGCCTTTCATTTTCTTGCTTTGCTTTTTCTGGCCTTGCCTTGCCTTGCCTCGCCTTGCCTTGCCTTGCATTGTCTTGACTAGCTTTGCCTTGCCTTGCCTTGCATTGTCTTGACTAGCTTTGCCTTGCCTTGCATTGACATGACTTGCCTTGCCTTGCCTTGCATTGCCTTGACTAGCTTTGCCTTGCCTTGCATTGACATGACGTGCCTTGCCTTGCCTAGCCTTACCTTGCCTTGCATGGCCTTGACTCGCATTGCCTTGCTTTGCCTTGCCTTGCCCTGCTGGCCTTCTCTGGCCTTGCCTGACCTGGCCTTACCTGGTCTGGCCTGGCCTTACCTTGTCTTACCTGGCCTTGAATATACTGTCCAGTCCTGGACTGGCCTTGCCTTGCCTTGCCTTGCCTTGCTGGCCTTTCCTTTCCTTGCCTCACCTGGCCTTACATGGCCTTACCTTCCTTGCCTGGCCTTCCCTGACCTTGCATGCACTGGCCAGTCCTGGACTGGCCTTGCCTTGCCTAGCCTTACCTTGCCTTGCATGGCCTTGCCTTGCCTGGCCTGGCCTTGCCTTCATGATTTGGCCTGGCCTGGGCTTACCTGGCCTTCCCTGGCCTGTTCTGGATTTGCACTGCCTGTCCTGGACTTGCCTTGCCTTGCTTTGCTGTGCCTTGCCTTGCCTTGCCTTGCCTGTCATTTCCCTGCCTTGCCTGGCCTTGCCTGGCCTTGACTTTACTTTACTTCACTGGCCTGGCCTTGCCTGGCCCTGCCTTGCCTGGCCAGTCCTGGACAGGCCTTCCCTTGCCTGGCCTGGCCTGGCCTTGACTTGCCTTGCCTTGCCTGGCCAGGCCTGGCCTTCCCTTTATGGCCTGGACTGGCCTTGGCTTAGCTGGCCTTACATTTTCTTGCCCTGTGTTGGACTGGCCTTCCCTGCTCTTGCCTGGCCTTGCCTGGCCTGGCTTTTCCTGGCATGTCATAGCCTGGCCTTTCCTTACCTGACCTTGCATTGCCTGGCATGGCCTGGCCTTGCATTCCCTTCCCTTCCCTTGCATTGCTCTGAATTGGATTGCCTGGCCTGGACTCACCTGTCCTTGAATTACCTGGAATTACCTGGCCTTGCATTGCCTGTCTCTGTCTTGCCTTTCATTGCCTTGTCTTGCCTTGCCTGGCCTTGCCATGACTTGCCTTGCCAGGCCTGGCCTGGCTTTCCTTGCCTTGTGTTGCCTTATCTTCCCTTGCCTTGACTTGCACTGACTTGCCTTGCCTGTCCTGGCTTTTCCTTGTCTTGCCTTGCTTTGCCTGCCCATGCATTGCGTGGCCTTGCCTAGCATTGATTGGCTTGGCCTTGCCTGGCCTGGCCTTGCCAGGCCGTCACTGACTTTGCCTGGCCTGGCCCGGTCTTGCCTTGCCTTGCCTTGCCTTGCCTTGCCTGCCTTGCTTGCATCTCCTGGCCTGTCCTGGCCTTGCCTTGCATTGTCTTGCCTTGCTTGTCCTGGTCTGGATTTGCCTTGCATGGCTTGATCTGGCCTTGCCTTGCCTAGCCACGCCTTGCCTTGACTTGCACTGACTTACCCTGCCTTTGCTTACCTTCTCTGGCCTAGCCTGGCCTGGCATGGCCTGGCCTTGCTTGGCCTTGCTTGGCCTTGCTTGGCCTTGCCTTGCCTTGTCTTTAATGGCCTTGACTGGCCTTGCCTGGCCTGGCCTTACCAAGCCTTCCCTTGCCTGTCCTGGCCTTATATTACTTGGCATTGCATTGCCTGGCCTGGCCTGGCCTAAGTTTGCCTTGCCTTGCCTTGCCTTGCCTGGATTTGCCTTACCTTGCCTTGCCTTGCCTTGCCTGGCCTTGCGTGGCCTGGCCTGGCCTGGCCTGGCCCTGCCTACATGGCCTGGCCTGGCCTTGGCTTACCTTTCCTTGCCTTGCCTGGCCTTGCATGGCCTTGCATAGCCTGGCCTTTCCTTGCCTGGCCATGCCTCGCCTGGCCTGGTCTTGCCTTGCCTGGCCTTTTCTTGACTTGACTTGCCTTGTATTACTTTGCCTTGCCTGAATTTGCCTGGCCTGCCCTGGTTTTGTATGACCTGGACTGGCCTGGCCTGGACTTTCCAAGCCTACCCTTGCTGGTCCTGGACTTGCCTAAACTTGCCTTGCCTTGCCTTGTGTAGTCTTGCCTTGTCTATCCTTGCCTTGCCTTGACTTGCCTGGCCTGGCCTGCCCTTGCCTTGCCTTGCATTGCCTTGCTTCGCCTTGTCTTGCCTTGATTGGCCTGTCCTTCCCTTCCCTTGCCTTGCCTTGCCTTGCCTAGCCTAGCCTTACCTTGCCTTGCCTTGCCTTGCCTAGCCTAGCCTTACCTTGCTATGCCTTGCCTTGGCTGGCCCTGCATTCATGGCCTGGCCTGGCCTTGGCTTACCTGGCCTTACCAGGCCTTGCATTTCCTGTCCTGGACAGGCCTTGCCTTGCCTAGCCTTACCTTGCCTTGCCTGCCCTTGCCTGCCCTTGTCTTACCTGGCCTTCCGTTGCTTGTCCTGGACTGGCCTTGCCTTGCCTTGCAGTGCATTACCTGGCCTAGCATTGCCTGTCCTGGAGAGGCCTTGCATTGCCTTGCCTTGCCTTGCATTGCCCTGCCTTGGCTGGCCTTGCCTTGCCTTACTTACCAGGCCTTACCTGGCCTTGCATTACCTGTCCTTGCCTTGCCTTGCAATGTCTGGCCTTGCCTTGTCTTGCAATGTCTGGCCTTGCCTTGTCTTGCATAGCCTTACCTTGCCTTACCTGGCCTAGCATTGCCTGTCCTGGACTGCCCTTGAATTGCCTTGCCTTGCCTTACTTACCAGGCCTTACCTGGCCTTGCATTACCTGTCCTGGACTGCCCTTTAATTGCCTTGCCTTCCTTTGCTTGGCCTTGCCTTGCCTTACTTACCAGGCCTTACCTGTCCTTGCATTACCTGTCCTAGACTATCCTTGCCTTGCATAGCCTTACCTCACCTTACCTGGCCTAGCATTTCCTGTCCTGAACTGCCCTTGAATTGCCTTGCCTTCCTTTGCCTGGCCCTGCCTTGCCTTGCCTTGCTTTGCCTGGCCTTGCCTTCCCTTGCCTTGCCTTGCCTGGCCTTGACTTGCCTCTCCTTGTCTTGCCTGGCCTGGCCTTGCCTTGCCTTGCCTGGCATTGCTTCTCGTGGCCTTGCCTTGCCTGGCCTTGCTTTGCTTGCCTTGCCTTATCTTGCCTTGTATTGCCTTGCCTTGCCTGGCCTTGTCTGGCCTGTCCTGGACTTGCACTGGACTTGCACTGCCTGGCCTGGCCTTGCCTTGCCTTGCCTCGCCTTGCCATGCCTTACCTTGATTTGCGTTGACTTGAAATACCTTGCCTGGCCTGGCCTGTCATGACCTGGGGTGGCCTTACGTTCCCTGGCCTTGAGTCGCCTGGCCTTGCCTGGCTTGGCCTTGCCTCCCCTGGCCTTCCCTGGCTTAACCTGGCCTTGCATTGCCTGTCCTGGACTGGCCTTGCCTTGCCTTGCCTAGCCTTGCCTTCCCTTCCCTAGCCTTGCCTTCCCTTCCCTTCCTTTCCCTTTCCTTCCCTTCCCTTGACTTGCCTGCCTTGCCTTGCCTTGCCTTTCCTGGCCGGGCTTTTCCATGGCTTGCCTTACCTGGCCTTACCTAGCCTTGCATGTACTGGACAGCCCTGGACGGGCCTTGCTTGCCTAGCCTCACCTGGCCTTACCTGCCCTTGCCTGGCTTGGGCTGGCCTTGTCTTGCCTTACCTGGCCTGCATTGCCTGTCCTGAACGAGCCTTGCCTTGTCTTGCCTTGCCTTGCCTTGCCTGGCCTGCCAAGGGTTTGCCTATACTGGCCTGCCCTTGCATTTCCTGGCATGGCCTGGCCTGGCCTTTCATGGGCTGTCCTGGCCTTGCCTTCCCTTGCCTGACCTGGCCATTCCTTGCCTTACCTGGACTTACACTGCCTGTCCTGGCCTGTCCTCAACTGAACTTGCCATATCTGGCCTTGCATTGGCAGTCCTGGTCTTGACTGGCCTTGCCTGGCCTGGCCTTGCCTGCCCTTGCCTGGCTTGGGCTGGCCTGGCCTTGCCTTACCTGGCCTTACCTGGCCTGCATTGACTGTCCGGGACGAGCCTTGCCTTGCTTTGCCTTGCCTTGCCTAGACTTGCCTCTCCTGGCCTGGCCTGGCCTTGCCTTGCCTTGCCTTGCATTGCCTTGCCTTGCCTGGTCTGGTCTGGACTTTCCTTGCATGGCTTGGCCTGGCCTGGCATGGCCTGTCCTTGCCTTGCCTCACCTTGCCTTGCCTTGCCTTGCCTTGCCTTGCCTTGCCAGTCCTTGCTTGGCCTTACCTTGCCTGGCCTTTCTTTTCCTTGCCTTCCCTTGATTTACCTTTCCTTGCCTTGCTTGGCCTTGCCTTGCCTTCCCTTGCCTGTCCTTGCCTTGCCTTGCCTGGACTTGCCTGGCCTGCCCTTGCCTTCCCTTGCCTTGCTTTCCTTGCCTTGCCTTGCCTGGCCTGTTTTTGTATGACCTGGCCGAGCCTGGCCTGGCCTGGCCTTGCATGGCCTTACCTGGCCTTGCATTGCCCGTCCTGCAATTTCCTTGCATTGCCTTGCCTTGCTTAGTTCACCTTGCCTTGCCTTTCCTTGCCTTGACTTGCCTTTCTTTGTCTTGCCTTGCCTTGCCTTGCCATGCCTTGCCTGGCCTGGCCATGCATGGACTTCCCTGGCCTTGCCTGACCTGGCTTTAACTGGACTTACCTGGCCTTTCCTGGCCTTACCTGGCCTTGCATGGACTGGGCAGTCGTGGACTGGCCTTGCCTTGCCTAGCCTTACCTGGCCATGCCAGGCCTTGCCTGGCCTGGCCTGGTTTTGTATGACTTGGCCTATCCTGGCCTGGCCAGGCCTGGGCTGGCATTGCCTGGCCTTACCTGGCCTTGCATTGCCTGGCCTTGGCCTTGCCTCCTCCTGGACTTGCCTAGCCTTGTCTTGCCTTGCCTTGCATTGCCTGGTCTTGCCTGGCCTGGACTGGCCTAGCCTGGCCTTCCCTGGCCTTGCCTGGCGTAGCCTTGCCTTGCCTTGCCTGGCCTGGCCTTTCCATGGCCTTGCATGGCCTTGCATGGCCTGGACTTACCTGGCCTTGCCTGACTTTACCTGGCCTGGCTTGGCTGGCCTTGTCTTGCCTGTCCTTGCCTGGCTTGGCCTTACCTTGCCTGGCATTGCCTAGCCTTGCCTTGCCTTCCTTTGCCTTGTCTTGCCTGGCCTTGACTGGCTTGGCCTTTCCTGGTCTTACCTGGACTTACCTGGTCTTGAATTGCATGTCCTGGCCTCTCCTGGACTGGACTGGGCATGCCTTGCCTTGCCTTGCCTTGCCTGGCCTGGCCTAGTCTGGCCTTGCCTTGTATTGCCTGCCCTGGTCTGGCCTTGCTTACCTGGCCTGGCCTGGCCTGGCCTTGCCTTGCCTCGCCTTGCCTTGCTTTGTCTTGCCTTGCCTTGCCAGTCCTTGTCTTGCCTGGCCTTACCTGGTTTTGCCTTGCCTTGCCTTGTCTTTCGTTACCTTGCCTTGCCTACATTGCATTGTCTTGCCCTGCCTGGCCTGGCCTGGCCTTGCCTTGCCTGTTCTTGCCTGGCCTGGCATGGCCTGGCCTTGCCTTGCCTTGCCTTGCCTTGCCTTGCCTTGCCTTGCCTTGCCTTGCCTTGCCTTGCCTTGCCTTGCCTTGCCTGGCCTGGCCTGGCCTGGCCTGGGCTGGCCTGGCCTGGCCTGGCCTTGCCTTGCCTGGCCTGGCCTGGCCTGGCCTGGCCTGCCTTGCCTCGATATTACCTATCCTTACCTGGCCTTACCTGGCCTGGCCACCTGGCATTGCAATGCCTGTCCTGGTATGTCCCAGAGTGGCCTTGCACTTGCCTTGCATTGCCTTGACTTGCCTGGGCTGGCCTTGTCTTGCCTGGCCTGTCCTGGCCTGGCCTGGCCTGGCCTGGCCTTGCCTGTCCTTGCCTTTGCCTTACCTGGCCTGGCCTGGCCTTGCCTGGCCTTCCTTTGCCTTGCCTGCCCTGGCCTTCCTTTGCCTTGCCTTGCATTTCCTTGCCTTGCCTGGCCTTGCCTTGCATTTCCTTGCCTTCATGGCCTGGCCTGGCCTTGCCTTCATGGACTGGCCTTGCCTGGCCTGGCCTGGCCTTGCCTGGCCTTGCCTTGCCTTGCCTTGCCTGGCCTTGCCTGGCCTTGCCTTGCCTGGCCTGGCATTCCATTCCTTGCCTTGCATTGCCCTGCCTTGCATTGCCTTGCCTGGCCTTGTTTGGCATTGCCTTGCCTTGCCTTGCCTTTGGCTTCCTTTGCCTTGCCTTGCCTGGCCTTGCTGGCTTGCCTTTCCTGGTCTTACCTTGCCAGGTCTTGCCTTGCATGTGGCCTCTCCTGGACCTGAACTGGGCTTGCCTTGCCTGGCCTTACCTTGCCTTGCCTTGCCTTGCCTTGCCTGGGCTTGCATGGCCTGGCATGGCCTGGCCTGGCCTTTCCTGCCTGCCCATGTCTCGCCTGGCCATGTCTTGCCTCTCCTGGGGTTGTCTTGACTTGCCTTGCCTTGTATTACCTTGCCTTGCCTGGACTTGCCTGGCCTGCCCTGGTTTTGTATGACCTGGACTGGCTTGGCTTGGCCTTGCCTTGCCTTACCAAGCTTTCCATTGCCTGTCCTGGAGCTGCGTAAACTTGCCTTTCCTTGTGTTGTGTAGCCTTGCCTTGTCTAGGCTTGCCTTGCCTTGCCTTGATTGTCTGGCCTGTGCTTCCCTTGCCTTGCCTTGCCTTGACTTGAATGGCCTTGCCTGGCCTATGGCCTGGTCTGCCCTGGCCTGGCCTGGCCTTGCCGTGCCTTGCATTGCCTTGGCCTGGTTGCATGGCCTGGCCTGGCCTGGCCTTGCCTTGCCTTGCCTTGCATTGCCTTGCCTTGCCTTGCCTTGCCTTGCCTTACCTTGCCTTGCCTTGCCTTACCTTGCCTTGCCTTGCCTTGCCTTACCTTGCCTTGCATTGCCTTGCCTTGCCTTGCCTTGCCTTGCCTTGCTTTTCCTTGCCTTGCCTTGCCTTGCCTTGCCTTGCCTGGCCTGGCCTGGCCTTCATGGCATGGCCTTTCCTTGCCTTGCCTTACCTGGCCTTACCTGGCCTAGCATTGCCTGTCCTGGACTTGCCTTGCCTTGCATTGCCTTGCCTTGCCTAGCCTTGCCTTGCTTTGAATTGCCTTGCCTCGCCTAGCCTTGCCTGGCCTGGCCTTGACCTGCTTGGCCTTGCCTGGACTGGCATTGCCTGGCCTTCTGTTGCCTTGCTGTGCCTTGCCTTTCCCTGCCTAGCCTTTCCTTGCCTGGCCTAGCCTGGACTGGCCTTGCCCTCGCCGGCCTTGATTGGCCTGAGCTTGCCTGCCCTTGCCTGGCCTTGGCTGGCCAGGCCTTGCCTTACTTGGCCTTACCTGTCCTGGGCTTGCCTTACCTGGCCTGAACTGCAACTACTGCATGGGCCTTGCCTTGCCTTACCTTGCCTTACCTTGCCTTACATGGCCTTTACCTGGCCTTGCATGGACTGGCCAGTCCTGGACCGGCCTTGCCTTGCCTAGACTTACCTTGCCGTGACTGGCCTTGCCTTGCCTTCCTGGCCTGGCCTGGCCAGGCCTTGCCTTGCATTGACTTTTCTTGCCTTGTCTTGCCTGGCTTTTTTTTGCCTTGCCTTCCCTGGCCTTATCTGGCCTTGTGTTGCCTGTCCTGGACTGGCCTTGCCTTGCCTTGCCTTACCTGGCCCTACCTGGCTGTCCTGGAGTGGCCTTGCTTTCCCTTGCCTTGTCAATGGCTCAATGTCCAGCTGGAGACCAGTAACGAGTGGGGTCCCTCAGGGATCGGTGTTGGGACCGGTCTTGTTCAACATCTTTGTCGCTGACATGGACAGTGGGATTGAGCGCGCCCTCAGCAAGTTTGCCGATGACACCGAGCTGTGTGGTTCGGTTGGTACCCTGGAGGGAAGGAATGCCATCCAGAGGGACCTCGACACGCTTGTGAGGTGGGCTGATGCCAACCTCATGGAGTTTAACCATGCCAAGTGCAAGGTCCTACACCTGGGTGGGAGCAATCCCAGGCACAGCTACAGGCTGGGCAGAGAAGAGATTCAGAGCAGCCCAAGGAGAAGGACTTGGGGGTGTTGGTCGATGAGAAAATGAACATGAGCCGGCTTCAGTGTGCACTTGCAGCCCAGAAACCAACTGTATCCTGGGCATCAAAAGGAGCGTGACCAGCAGGTCGAAGGAGGTGATCCTGCCCCTCTGCTCTGCTCTGGTGAGACCTCACCTGGAGCATTGTGTGCAGTTCTGGTGTCCTCAACATAAAAAGGACATGGAACTGTTGGAACAAGTCCAGAGGAGGCCACGAGGATGATCAGGGACTGGAGCACCTCCCGTATGAGGATTGGCTGAGGAAGTTGGGGCTGTTCAGCCTGGAGAAGAGAAGCTGCGTGGAGACCTCATAGCAGCTTCCAGTATCTGAAGGGGGCCTATAGGGATGCTGGGGAGGGACTCTTCATTAGGGACTGTAGTGATAGGACAAGGGGTGATGGGTTGAAAGTTAAACAGGGGAAGTTTAGATTGGATCTAAGGAGGAAATTCTTTCCTGTGAGGGTGGTGAGGCACTGGAATGGGTTGCCCAGGGAGGTTGTGAATGCTCCATCCCTGGCAGTGTTCAAGGCCAGGCTGGACGAGGCCTTGGGTGAGATGGTTTAGTGTGAGGTGTCCCTGCCCATGGCAGGGGGGTTGGAACTGGATGATCTTAAGGTCCTTTCCAACCCTAACTATTCTATGATTGTATGATTCTATGAAATGTGGGTGAGGAAATGGAGTTGTGAAGTTTGATCCCCCAAAGGGCCGCAGTTCGCCCTGTGGAGACCCCAGGATCCCCACTGACCAACCC
>NW_026636446.1:0-229 GCF_028554395.1 Pezoporus wallicus | reverse complement strand
GGACACAACCTCCCATCCCCCACCCGGGGGTGTCGGGGGGTGGCACCTCCCCCCCTCTTTATACCCGGGATGGGAGAGGGGAGGATAAAGGGGGGGATGGCGGGGGGGGGTCTATCCAAAGCCTTATTGACACCGATGTAAATAGCGCGGGTGGGGGTGGGGAGGCAGGAGGGGTCACCTTAAGAATGTATAAAAAGGAAACTTAACCAATAAATAAAGATTTCACAGG
>NW_026636445.1:0-2327 GCF_028554395.1 Pezoporus wallicus | reverse complement strand
TATAGCGCCCCATAGAGCCCTATCGAGACCCCCGTAGCGCCCCATAGAGCCCTATAGAGACCCCCGTCGCGCCCCATAGAGCCCTATAGAGACCCCCGTCGCGCCCCATAGAGCCCTATAGAGACCCCCGTCGCGCCCCATAGAGCCCTATAGAGACCCCCGTCGCGCCCCATAGAGCCCTATAGAGACCCCCGTCGCGCCCCATAGAGCCCTATAGAGACCCCCGTCGCGCCCCATAGAGCCCTATAGAGACCCCCGTCGCGCCCCATAGAGCCCTATCGAGACCCCCGTCGCGCCCCATAGAGCCCTATAGAGACCCCCGTCGCGCCCCATAGAGCCCTATAGAGACCCCCGTCGCGCCCCATAGAGCCCTATAGAGACCCCCGTCGCGCCCCATAGAGCCCTATAGAGACCCCCGTCGCGCCCCATAGAGCCCTATAGAGACCCCCGTCGCGCCCCATAGAGCCCTATCGAGACCCCCATCGCGCCCCATAGAGCCCTATAGAGACCCCCGTCGCGCCGCGTCTCCCCAGGACGTGTTCCTCATGATCCGGCGGCACAAGACCACGATCTTCACGGAGGCCAAGGAGTCGAGCACGGTGCTGGAGCTCAAGCGCATCGTGCACGGCATCCTGAAGCGGCCCCCCGAGGAGCAGCGCCTCTACAAGGTGCCTGTGGGGCCGGGGGGGGCAGGGGGCAGCTATGGGGCGGCTATGGGGCAGCTATGGGGGTATATGGGGTGTCTATGGGGCGGCTATGGGGCAGCTGTGGGGGGCAGTGGGGTGTCTATGGGGTGTCTATGGGGCAGCTGTGGGGGTATATGGGGTGTCTATGGGGCAGCTATGGGGTGGCTATGGGGCGGCTATGGGGGGCAGTGGGGTGTCTATGGGGCAGCTATGGGGTGTCTATGTGCAGCTATGGGGTGTCTATGGGGAGCTATGGGGGTCTGTGGGGGTATATGGGGTGTCTATGGGGCAGCTATGGGGAGTCTATGGGGCAGCTATGGGGGTCTGTGGGGGTATATGGGGTGTCTATGGGGCAGCTATGGGGGGCAATGGGGTGTCTATGGGGCAGCTGTGGGGGTATATGGGGTGTCTATGGGGCAGCTGTGGGGGTATATGGGGTGTCTATGGGGCAGCTATGGGGGTCTGTGGGGGTATATGGGGTGTCTATGGGGCAGCTATGGGGGTCTGTGGGGGTATATGGGGTGTCTATGGGGCAGCTATGGGGGTCTGTGGGGGTATATGGGGTGTCTATGGGGCAGCTATGGGGGTCTGTGGGGGTATATGGGGTGTCTATGGGGCGGCTATGGGGGGCAATGGGGGTATATGGGGGGTCTAAGGGGGTCTGTGAGGGCCTGTGGGGATCTGTGAGGGGCTGTGGGGGTCTATGGGGGGGCTATGGGGGTCTATGGGGTGGCTGTGGGGGTCTATGGGGTGTCTAAGGGGGTCTCTGGGGGTCTGTGGGGGGTCTTTGGAGCTCTATGGGGGTCTGTAGGGGTCTGTGGGGGTTCTATGGGGGTCTGTGGGGGGGCTATGGGGGGTCTATGGGGCACTATGGGGGTCTATGGGGCGGCTATGGGGGGGTCTATGGGGCACTATGGGGGTCTATGGGGCACTATGGGGGGTCTATGGGGCTCTATGGGGGGGTCTATGGGGCACTATGGGGCTCTATGGGGGTCTATGGGGCACTATGGGGCACTATGGGGCTCTATGGGGCACTATGGGGCTCTATGGGGGAGTCTATGGGGCACTATGGGGGGGTCTATGGGGCACTATGGGGCTCTATGGGGCACTATGGGGGTCTATGGGGCACTAAGGGGCTCTAAGCGGCACTATGGGGGTCTATGGGGCACTATGGGGCTCTATGGGGCACTTTGGGGGTCTATGGGGCACTATGGGGCTCTATGGGGCACTATGGGGGTCTATGGGGCACTATGGGGCTCTATGGGGCACTATGGGGGTCTATGGGGCACTATGGGGCTCTATGGGGCACTATGGGGCACTATGGGGCTCTATGGGGCTCTATGGGGCACTATGGGGGTCTATGGGGCACTATGGGGGTCTATGGGGCACTATGGGGCACTATGGGGGGTCTATGGGGCACTATGCGGGGTCAATGTGGATCCATCGCTGTCAATGGGAGCCGGGCGAGGGGGCGTGGCCTAGGAGGAGGAGGGGGGCGTGGCCAGCGGTGCCCCTCCACGTGACCGCGGAGGCCTGCGGCGCTCCCTGTCCATGGCGGCCGTGCCGGGCGCCCCCTGCAGGAGGACCAGGTCCTGGAGGACTCCCGCACGCTGGGGGACTGCGGCTTCACGAGCCAGACCG
>NW_026636444.1:0-2356 GCF_028554395.1 Pezoporus wallicus | reverse complement strand
TCCGTGTTTAAACCACGACACTTATGCTGCTGGAAGAGCCATTCCCTTCCTCTTTTCAGGAAAAAGCAGCATGCCAGCCTGTGCTATCAGCTGAGCTGCATGGTTGTAGGTGGTGGAAGAAATACAAAACATACTGTGAGCAAATATCACAATTTGTGGATGAATGACTTGTCAGCCTGGCAGATGGTTGCAGTTGAAGGAGGAACATTGCATTTGTAATAAGAGGCGCATCTGAATAGCTGAGGTCTCAATTCAAGTCATTATCATAAACCGTTTTGTTTTCATCTGCTTCTATTAGTTTGTGCTCTCTATGGGGATGTGACTGGAAAGTGATTTTTCCAAACTCTTTTTACTAATCATCTGCAGGTAAAAGCCTCGAGGAGTCACAATGATGGAAGGAGCAGGAGGTCCCCTTTCCAGTGGCTCAGTAAGAAACCCTAATAGCTGATTCTTAGTGAGCCGAATTCTTTTCCCATTAGAAAACACTTTCACTGTGATAATTACCACCTGTAAACTGTATTGATGGTATAAGACCTAGGCTACTTCTGCAGGCATTTGTGAAATTATGATCTTCAGGAGAAACCATGTGATACAGCTGTTGCTGGATGAGGCAGGAAGTGGAGACTGTGAGGAGTTAAACTGAAGTGGGGAGATGTCGTGGTTTAAACCCAGTCAGGTAACTCGTTCACTCACGTCCCCCCGTTCTTGCCCTCCCCCTGCTCCCGGAGCGATGGAGAGGAGAATCGAAAAGAATGCAACTCCCACGGGTTGAGATAAGAACAGTTTAGTAACTAAGGTATAACACAAATCACTACTGCTACCACCAATAATAATAATAATAATAATAATGATAAAAGAAATAACAAGGGAAGAGAATACATCACTTCACCAGTTGACCGATAACTCGCCCCACCCCACCAGACCAAGCACCCACCGATACCTCCTCCAACCCTGCTAACTCCCAGTTACCTCCTGGGCATGACGTGCTGTGGTA
This sequence comes from Pezoporus wallicus, assembly GCF_028554395.1. Classification (NCBI taxonomy): domain Eukaryota; kingdom Metazoa; phylum Chordata; class Aves; order Psittaciformes; family Psittacidae; genus Pezoporus; species Pezoporus wallicus. The sequence goes on along the minus strand of NW_026636444.1, from coordinate 1,362 downwards.
TGGAATACCTCTTTGGCTAGCCTGGGTCAGGTGTCCTGCCTCTGCCTCCTCCTGGCTTCCCCTCCTTCCTGGCAGAGTATGAGGCTCACAAAGTCCTTGGCTAAACCAAAACATCCTTGTTATCAGCTCTGTTCCCAGGCCAAAAGTCAAAACACTGCACTGCACCAGCTACCACAAAGGAGAAAAATGACTGCTACTGCTGAATCCAGGACAGGAGAGAATGCAACTTCAGCATCAGTGTTCTTCTACTGCCATGCTTTTGTGAGATATGTCTTGACTCTGTATGAGCCACAATATTAGCTCCTGTTCTAGTTGGTGTACTTTTTATTTCTGGATTTAAAACATGGCATGTTAATGCAGTTGGGTACCCACTGGTGTGATGGAAATATAGAACAGTTAATGAAATATTTATGCAGCATAAGCAGAAATATCCCTGTAGGGGCCTACAAGGATGCTGGATAGGGACTCTTCACTAGGGACTGCAGTGATAGGAAAAGGGGTAATGGGTTAAAACTTAAACAGGGGAAGTTTAGATTGGATATAAGGAAGAAATTCTTTCCTGTTAGGGTGGTGAGGCACTGGAATGGGTTGCCCAGGGAAGTTGTGAATGCTCCATCCCTCTCAGTGTTCAAGGCCAGGTTAGACAGAGCCTTGGGTGGCATGGTTTAGTGTGAGGTGGCCTTGCCCATGGCAGGAGGCTTGGAACTAGATGATCTTAAGGTCCTTTCCAACCCTAACTATTCTATGATTCTAAATGTTAGAGTTCAAGGTTCTGGGCATGTTTGTAATGAAAATGTTTGGCATAGCTCCTGGATAATTAAGATGCCATGCGTTATCTCTTTGTGTATGGGTTACTGTCAACACCTCAGAATTATTGTGGGCATGGTAGCAGCAGGCAGCTACCACTGTAATTTGTTTGGTGTAAAAGCTAGACCTGAGAACTAGCAGTTCAAATTGGAGTTTGGCCATGCAGATGTTTTTGGAAATTTCATAAGCATTTGAAAATTCCCTGAGCCATGCCCCATTATAGCTGGGGGAGTAGTTATATCTGAAAAGCTCTTGGAGCAGTTGGAGTAAATGGCCCTAAACTGTACTGCTTGTGAGATTTAATATCCATTTCTGCACAAAGCAATTCTGAAAATATTTTACATATAGTGTAAGAGCAGAATGTAATTTTGCTATGTTAAAGTCTGTTGGCTCTCCTACAAACAGGAAATAGGTCACAGTTGCTTGATAATTGAAATTACCGAAGTGGGAAATTTGACTGAATTATATTTCCTTGTACAGAAAAAGCACAGTTATATACTCAGGGTTGACTGCGTTGCTCTGATTCTAATGTTTGCAAGTACTGCAGAAGTAGAA
>NW_026636443.1:0-233 GCF_028554395.1 Pezoporus wallicus | reverse complement strand
TGTTCATTCTGTGCTGTGTTGCTGCCAGCAGGGAGCAGGCTCTGGACTGATTCTATTCAAATGCTTTTCCTGTACGAGTGTTAGCAGTGAAAGCAACGATGGATGCACCAATGTAAAGGGGATTGTGTGCTGAACAGGTCCAGCACCAGCTTTCAATCCTGGCTCTTCTGCTGTGGGAGCAGATGCCAAAGGTTCGTGCTGTACTCACTGTGCTGCTGGGCAGCTGAGACCGC
>NW_026636442.1:0-2279 GCF_028554395.1 Pezoporus wallicus | reverse complement strand
CCATAGTAAACATATGCTAACCTCATAGTAAACCTGTAGTAACTGCATAGAAATCCTATGCTAACCTCATAGTAACTCTATAGTAACCCCATAGTAACCCCATAGACATCCTATGCCAACCCCATAGGAAACCTATAGTAACCCTGTAGTAAGCCTATAGTAACTGCATAGTAACCCCATAGTAAGTGCATATTAATCCCATAGTATGCCTAAAGTAACCCCATAGTAAACCTATAGTAACTCTAGTAACTGTATAGTAACCCCATAGTATGCCCATAGTAACCCTATAGTAACCCCATAGTAAACCTATAGTAACTCTGTAGTAACTGCATAGTAACCCATAGTAAATGCATAGTATGCCCATAGTAACCCCATAACAACCCCATAGTAATAGCGTAGTAACCCTATAGTAACCCCATAGTAAACCTATAGTAACTCTGTAGTAACTGCATAGTAACCCCATAGTAAATGCATAGTATGCCCATAGTAACCCCATAACAACCCCATAGTAATAGCATAGTAACCCCATAGTAACCCTATAGTAAGTGCATAGTATGCCCATAGTAACCCCATAACAACCCCATAGTAACCCCATAGTAAACCTATAGTAACCCCATAGTAAGTGCATAGTATGCCCATAGTAACCCCATAAAAACCCCATAGTAATAGCATAGTAACCCTATAGTAACCCCATAGTAAACCTATAGTAACTCTGTAGTAACTGCAGAGTAACCCAATAGTAAGTGCATAGTATGCCCACAGTAACCCTATAGTAACCCCATAGTAATAGCATAGTAACCCTATAGTAACCCCATAGTAAACCTATAGTAACTCTGTAGTAACTGCATAGTATGCCCATAGTAACCCTATAGTAACCCCATAGTAATAGCATAGTAACCCTTTACTAACCCCATAGTAAACCTGTAGTAACTGCATAGTAACCCCATAGTAAGTGCATAGTATGCCCATAGTAACCCCATAACAACCCCATAGTAATAGCATAGTAACCCTATAGTAACCCCATAGTAAATCTATAGTAAGTCTGTAGTAACTGCATAGTAAGTGCATAGTATGCCCATAGTAACCCCATAACAATCCCATAGTAATAGCATAGTAACCCTGTAGTAACTGCATAGTAACCCCATAGTAAGTGCATAGTATGCCCATAGTAACCCCATAACAATCCCATAGTAATAGTATAGTAACCCCATAGTAACCCTGTAGTAACTGCATAGTAACCCCATAGTAAGTGCATAGTATGCCCACAGTAACCCTATAGTAACCCCATAGTAAGGCCGTAGTAACCCCATAGTAAGGCCGTAGTAACCCCATAGTAACCCCGTAGTAAGGCCATAGTAACCCCATAGTAACCCCGTAGTAGGGCCGTAGTAACCCCATAGTAACCCCGTAGTAAGGCCGTAGTAACCCCATAGTAACCCTGTAGTAGGGCCGTAGTAACCGCATAGTAACCCCGTAGTAAGGCCGTAGTAACCCCATAGTAACCCCGTAGTAAGGCCGTAGTAACCCCATAGTAACCCCGTAGTAGGGCCGTAGTAACCCCATAGTAACCCCGTAGTAGGGCCGTAGTAAGGCGCCCGTGTCCGGCAGGGGTGCGGGAGCTGAGCCGGCGCCTGGTGATCGTGAACGGCGAGGACCCGCTGAGCCGGCAGGCGCAGCACAACGCCACGCTGCTCTTCAACATCCACCTGCGCTCCACGCTCTGCGCCCGCCGCATGGCCGACGAGTTCCGCCTCAGCGGGGAGGCCTTCGACTGGCTCCTGGGGGAGATCGAGTCCAAGTTCAACCAGGCCATCGTGAGTGGGGGGGGTTGGGGGGTACATATGGGGTCTAGAAGTAAGATATAGCTGTCTAAAGCATAGGTATGGGGGGCTAAAGGGTAGATATGGGGGTCTCAGGGGTACATATGGGGGGCTAAGGGGTACATATGGGGTCTAGAAGTAAGATATAGCTGTCTAAAGCATAGGTATGGGGGGCTAAAGGGTAGATATGGGGGTCTCGGGTACATATGGGGTCTAGAAGTAAGATGTAGCTGTCTAAAGCATAGATATGGGGGGCTAAAGGGTAGATATAGGGGTCTAAGGGGTGCATATGGGGGTCTCAGGGGTACATATGGGGTCTAGAAGTAAGATATAGCTGTCTAAAGCATAGATATGGGGGGCTAGAGCTGAGATATTGAAGTGTAGAGGGTAGATATGGGGGTCTAAGGGGTGCATTTGGGGTCTAGAAGTAAGATACAGGTGTCTGAAGGGTAGATATGG